>NC_090647.1:411281979-411301979 GCF_040937935.1 Hyperolius riggenbachi | reverse complement strand
ACAGTTCAATAACTGGTTGTGTCACTAACTGGGATGAAAAAAAACAATGTACACAATCCTTTAAACTGAAAATGTAATTTTCTAGGGGACAAATTAGAAGCAAAAATATACAGATTTTCCCATATTGAGAATGTTTTAAAAATGTTTATTTTCATTGGCATAGGAATTTGCACAAAAATATATTATCATGCCCCATTGGCTAATCACTTGTTTTAGATTTAACAAGGGACAGGAAGTAGCTTCTAAATTGTAGGCTATATGGGCTAAAATAAAGGCTTAGCCATTTTTATACTAGACATTTTCTTAAAGAGAATCAGAGGTGTGTTTAAAGAATGTTATCTGCATACAGAGGCTGGATCTGCCTATACAGCCCAGCCTCTGTTGCTATCCCAAACCCCACTAAGGTCCCCCTGCACTTTGCAATCCCTCATAAATCACAGCCATGCTGTGAGGCTGTGTTTACATCTGTAGTGTCAGTCTCAGCTGCTCCCCCGCCTCCTGCATAGCTCTGGTCCCTGCCCCCGTCCCTTCCCTCCAATCAGCAGGGAGGGAAGGGATGCAGGTGGGGACTGGAGTTCTGCAGGAGGCGGGGAGAGCAGCAGACTGACACTATAGAGATAAACACAGCCATCTCTGACAAGCTGTTTGTCAGCAGCGTGGCTGTGATTTATGAGGGATTGCAGAGTGCAGGGGGACCTTAGGGGGGTTTGGGATAGCAACAGAGGCTGGGCTGTATAGGCAGATCCAGCCTCTGTATGCAGATAATATTCTTCAAACCCACCTCAGGTTCTCTTTAAATACGGGTGGTTCCCTACTTACAAACCGGTTCCATTCCAGAAAATTGCAAGTTGAATTTGTTTAAAAGTGGAGTCCTGTGTTAACCACTTAAAGACAAGTGGTCAGATAGATCCGTCTAGTACAGTGATGGCTAACTTGGCACTCCAGCTGTGACAAAACTACAAATCCCATCATGCCTCTGTCTCCCTGGGTTATGCTTAGAGCTGTCAGAGTATTGCAAAGCCTCATGGAACTTGTAGTTCCACCACAGCTGGAGTGCCAAGGTTAGCCATCACTGGTCTAGTAGGATCTGCTTAGTGGCAATAACTGGCGGCTTTTACAGGGGATTGATCGGGGAAGGGGAATGAGTGTTGGCCCATGCAAACGATGAATGAATCAACATGTCTCGAATCACGAGGCATGTTGATTCATTAAACTGAAAATAAGTTGTAAAAAAAAAAAAAATATATAATAGAGCATTTCCTGGTAACTACCAGGTTAGTGCTTAGCGCCACTTAGTGTCCAAAAAGTATAGGGTAGAAACAGAAAAAAAATACACCATAATTACCAAACAATATAGTGTCGCCATACATTGTGCTAGGAACATAATTTAAATGCTGTGATAGCCGGGACTAATGGGCAAATAAAATGTGTGACTATAAACTATAGGAGATGAAAATGGAGAAATTGTGTATTTTTTTTTTATTTTCCTTTTAAAATGCATAGAAAAATTCACTAAGGGCCTGTTTCCACTTGTGCGGTGCGAATCGCCGCGGTAAAAATTCGCATGCGGATGCGAATTTCGCATGCGCGTGTATGCGAATTTTCATGCAAATTCGCATGGATGATGCTGTATGCGTATTTAACCATGGCAGTGCCGGTGTGCTTTTCCATTGATTTCCATGCGAATTCGCATGAAAATTCGCATACCAAAGCCGCAGGCGATTTCCCTATTAAATACATTAGCGGCGATTCGCATGCATTCCACACGCAGGCGAATTCTGAGGGCTCTGCCGTGCAGAAAAATCATGCACAGAAAAACGCTCAGGAAAACTGACAAGTGGAAACAGGCCCATTCACTTGTATTGGCTATGCGAATCTGCATGCAGGAAACGCATGCAGATTCGCAATAGTGGAAACGGGCCCTAAAAGCAAATATCACCACCCAAAACACCAAATTAAACAATATATAGATCATTTAGGTGTGATGAGTAATGATAAAGTTGTTGGCAAATGAATGGGAGGAGCACTGAAAAAAGTTGCTTTCCTCCTTAAGGTTTAAAATTAAATTTTTTTAAAAAAAAAAACACCCACGGGCTGAAGTGGTGAAACATGGGGAAAGGATTTACTTTTGGACAACTCTGGATTTGTACATATAGTATAAACTATGTTTTCTGGTTGATTTCAATGTGCTCTTAAAGTGTTTTCAAGTACTAAAGAACACCTGGACTGTGCTTAAAGCTGTAGACTTACCTGGGGCATCTTCTAGCCCCCAGAGTGCACAAGATCTCTCTGTATCCTCTGCGTCCTCTCAGTCGTCCTGCTGATGGCTCATAAGAGGTGCAACCCAAACTTCAATCGCACATCTCAATCCTGCTCCAGTCGCCGTGATTGTGATGGGCGCGCAGACAGGACCACGCATGTGCAGTTTGCAAGACTTACCGAGCTGCAAGCTAGAGAACGGAGGGGACCCAGAGTGGCCTCACAGAGAGGGTGGGTGTGTGTGTTCATTCTGGAAAAAGCCCAAGTTAAAGTGGACTTGGACTCTTGCACAGGACAGAAGGAAAACAAAGAAATGCACATTGTATGTATTTAGAGAGTTTAGCCTACTTAAAGAGTACCTTAACGGGCACCCATCTTTGGCACTAAAATCCAAGTTGTTTCGACGCATCCCTGCAACAGAACGAGTATTATTTCCCCCCAACCTGAATAATGTCCAGGATCGCAACATTTTTGCTTCCTGGAAGAGGCAGGAGCTTTGCGCAGTAGCTCTGCCTCTTCTCCAGTCAATATCCGACTCTCTTAGTCCCTCTCAGTCTTCTTTCACTGAGAGGGGCGGGGAGAGGCGGAGATTGACTAGAAAAGAGGCAGAGCTACTACGCACAGCTCCACCTCTTCATGGCAGCAAAATCTGCGACCTGGAAAGTCTTGGAACTTTGCTGGGCTATTTCAGGGGCATAAAAAAAATCATTCTGCTGTGGGAATGCGGCAGATCAGCTTGGATTTTAATGCTGAAGATGGCTGCACAATAAAAAGAGGAAACATATTCCGCTTCAGACTCTCTTAACCACTTGCCGACCGCCCACTGCACAGAGGCGGCCGGCAAGTGGATCCCGCAAGGACTGCCGCATGCACAGAGGCGGCGGTCCTTGTACGGGCATGGGCGGAGCGATCGCGTCATTCGTGACGCGATCCTCCGCCGGGAACTGGCTCCGTCCCCCTCGCGCTGTAACGCGCCGGCCATTCGGAAGCGCCGGCGGGTTACTAGCACCCGGATCGCCGCATACAAAGTGTATAATACACTTTGTAATGTATACAAAGTGTATTATACAGGCTGCCTCCTGCCCTGGTGGTCCCAGTGTCCGAGGGACCACCAGGGCAGGCTGCAGCCACCCCAGTCTGCCCCCAAGCACACTGATTTCCCCCCCCCTCCCCCCGATCGCCCACAGCACCCCTCAGACCCCCCCCCCCCCCTGCCCACCCCCCAGACCCCTGTTTGCACCCAATCACCCCCCTAATCACCCATCAATCACTCCCTGTCACTATCTGTCGACACTATTTTTTTTTTATTCCCTAAACTGCCCCCTGTTCCCTCCTGATCACCCCCCACTCCTCAGATTCTCCCCAGACCCCCCCCCCCCCGTGTACTGTATGCATCTATCCCCCTGATCACCCGTCAATCACCCCCTGTCACTGCCACCCATCAATCAGCCCCTAACCTGCCCCTTGCGGGCAATCTGATCACCCACCCACACCAATAGATCGCCCGCAGATCCGACGTCAGATCACCACCCAAGTGCATTGTTTACATCTGTTCTCTACCCTAAACACCCACTAATTACCCATCAATCACCCCCTGTCACTGCTACCCATCAGATTAGACCCCTATCTGCCCCTAGGGCACTCAATCACCCGCCCACACCCTCAGAACGCCCTCAGACCCCAGCCCTGATCACCTCGCCAGTGCATTGCTTGCATCTATTCCCTCCTCTAATCACACCTTGAGACGCCCATCAATCACCTCCTGTCACCCTCTACCACCCCTACCCATCAGATCAGGCCCTAATTTGCCCCATGTGGGCTCCTGATCACTCGGCCAAACCCTCAGATCCCCCTCAAACCCCCTTCCGATCACCTTCCCAGTGCATTGATTGCATCTATTTTCCCCTCTAACCACCCCCTGAGACACCCATAAATCACCTCCTGTCACCACCCTAGCACTCCTATCCATCAGATCAGGCCCAATACAACCTGTCATCTAAAAGGCCATCCTGCTTATGACCGGTTCCACAAAATTTGTCCCCTCATAGACCACCTGTCATCAAAATTTGCAGATGCTTATACCTCTGAACAGTCATTTTGAGACATTTGGTTTCCAGACTACTCACGGTTTTGGGCCCGTTAAATGCCAGGGCGGTATAGGAACCCCACAAGTGACCCCATTTTAGAAAAAAAGACACCCCAAGGTATTCTGTTAGGTGTATGACGAGTTCATAGAAGATTTTATTTTGTCAAAAGTTAGCGGAGATTTTCACAAAGTGTCATTTTTCACTAACTTGTGACAAAAAATAAAATATTTTATGAACTCACCATACTCCTAACGGAATACCTTGGGGTGTCTTCTTTCTAAAATGGGGTCATTAGTGGGGTTCCTATACTGCCCTGGCATTTTAGGGGCCCTAAACCGTGAGGAGTAGTCTAGAAAACAAATGCCTCAAAATGACCTGTGAATAGGACGTTGGGCCCCTTAGCGCACATAGGCTGCAAAAAAGTGTCACACGTGGTACCGCCGTACTCAGGAGAAGTAGTATAATGTGTTTGGGGTGTATTTTTACACATACCCATGCTGGGTGGGAGAAATCTCTCTGTAAATGGACAATTGTGTGTAAAAAAAAAATCAAACAATTGTCATTTACAGAGATATTTCTCCCACCCAGCATGGGTATGTGTAAAAATACACCCCAAAACACATTATACTACTTCTCCTGAGTACAGTGGTACCACATGTGTGGCACTTTTTTGCAGCCTAACTGCGCTAAGGGGCCAAAAGTCCAATGAGCATCTTTAGGCTTTACAGGGGTGCTTACAATTAGGCACCCCCCAAAATGCCAGGACAGTAAACACACTCCACAAATTACCGCATTTTGGAAAGTAGACACTTCAAGGTATTCAGAGAGGAGCATAGTGAGTCCATGGCAGATTTCATTTTTTTTTTTTTTTTTTGTCGCAAGTTAGCAGAAATGGAAACTTTTTTTTTTTTCTTTTTTGTCACAAAGTGTCATTTTCCGCTAACTTGTGACAAAAAATAAAATCTTCTATGAACTCACCATGCCTCTCAGTGAATACTTTGGGATGTCTTCTTTCCAAAATGGGGTCATTTGGGGGGTATTTATACTATCCTGGAATTCTAGCCCCTCATGAAACATGACAGGTGGTCAGAAAAGTCAGATGCTTCAAAATGGGAAAAATCACTTTTTTGCACCATAGTTTGTAAACGCTATAACTTTTACCCAAACCAATCAATATAGGCTGAATGGGGTTTTTTTTATTAAAAACATGTTTGTCCACATTTTTCGTGCTGCATGTATACAGAAAATTTACTTTATTTGAAAAATGTCAGCACAGAAAGTAAAAAAAATAATTTTTTTGACAAAATTCATGTCTTTTTTAATGAATATAATAAAAAGTAAAAATCGCAGCAGCAATCAAATAGCACCAAAAGAAAGCTTTATTAGTGACAAGAAAAGGAGCCAAAATTCATTTAGGTGGTAGGTTGTATGAGCGAGCAATAAACCGTGAAAGCTGCAGTGGTCTGAATGGAAAAAAAGGCTCTGGTCCTTAAGGGGGGTAAAGGCCACGGTCCTCAAGTGGTTAAACTCCCCCCTCATTTATGTCTACTCACAAGTTGTAATCTGATCTCTCCCGTGTCACATGACTGCCACGGCAGAGATGGCAGATAAGCTCATTTGAAGGCACAGGCTGTTAACAATATGTCCACTTCAATGAATCAGGAGGTAGAAACAGTGCAGATTTATTTTAGAATTTGTATCAGCTGTAACAAAAAGGTTTTTGTTTACTGGTTATTATGCTGTTGCGTGTTCTTTAGAGCAGAGAGGACTTCTGGGTTCAGGTCTGCTTTAAGTAAAAGTCTACAGGTTTAAGCTCAGTTCATTTTCTACATGAAGAAAACGGTTTGCATCTCTGAAATGTTTGAACTCTAGTTGTTTGCAAGTAGGGGACTGTCCATAAAATGATGACATGTGATATAGGGTCCGTACAACAGCACTGAATTTTGCACATCCTTGTGTACAGTTCAAGACACTAAAGACAAGTTAAAAAGCATGAAATACAATAAGAGGCACAACAGCACTAAGCACTTAACATAATTACAAAAAGTAGAACACACACTAAATACTGCCCTTTGTCTCCAATTACTTCTGCAGCTAGTGGTGATTTATTGCACAACCAAAAATGCTGACACAGTAGTAGAGACTAGTAAAGACTACCGTGTGTCACTGTGTGCTTAACACTGATCCTTTGAAAACTAAAGCAATCCAACTGCTTTAAATCAGTTTACTCTTTCATAGATTAAGGCCAAGTTCACAATGGAACTAGAAAGTTGCTCCGCATATTATCTGCACATTGCGTTGCATTCAGTGCAGCATACAGTCAATGAAAAGTATGCTTCACTGTCAACACGTTTTGCAGCAATGCACTGCACACCAATTTGCCGCAATGCTCCGGCTACACTATGAACGTTGCATAGGTGGTGCAGCGCAGTGCTGGAAGCTGCGTTACAAAGTGGCTGTTGCGCCGCACCACACCACTGTGAACCTAGCCTCAGAGTAGACATATATTGGATACAGGAACAGTATTGGTAGGACAGATTACTGAGCATCTATAGGAGGCCGCTACACAAACTTTGCTGGGTTTTTTTTTTTTTTTTTTTTTTACAACAGCAGAAACTTAAAAGTTTTCTCAAGCCATCCTATGAGCAAAAACGATACATTTCCCCTCAAACACAACTTTTACCAAAAAAACTCATTTTACAAGCGATTGAGGGCTGAAGAGGTCTACGGGTAGGAACACACTAGGCAGAATCGCATAAGCGGTTTCCACTATGTGCTATGGAAAGCGCATATGCGATTCTGCCTACTGTGTTCCTACCTTATAAGAGATCTAAGACCCGAGTCCTAGAAGATACAGAAGAGGATAGCAGTTTGCTATAAATACATGTTCTAAAATGTGAAACAAAGCATATGTCCCAAAATAGTATTAAGAGCTACAAACACAAATGTGTAGTGAATATGAGCGGTTTAACAGATTCTCAAACCTGTCATCAAGATTCACCAACAGTGCATGTTTTGTAGAGATCCACACAAGTAACTAATCTGCTATAGCTGATGCACAAATTACTCCACTTATGCATATATGTGGGGTTACTAGCAAATCATGCACTAATGTTAGGCCTAGAGGACAAGTTTGATAAACACTGCTTTCAAAGAAAAAAATTGAAAACATAAAAGGGGTTAATGTACTTAGACAAGCAAGAAAGGAGAAGTGTTCGGGAATGTTAAAACATCACCAAGTTTAAAGGAAACCAGAGATTAACCACCGCTCCCTCCTATGCACATGTAGTCCAGCTAGGCAGAGTCCCGCTCTGCCCCTGATCCTTCCCATGTGTGTCCGCTACCCCCAAAATCCCCCACCGCGATCTGTTCCTTTTATCACTGCTCCCTCTGCTGATCCGTCCCTTGTGTCTTCGCTCCCCCCTGCGTACATGTAGTGCAGCTAGCTAGGCAGGGTGTTACCTAATCCTCCCCTGCCCGCTGGAAAAGCCAACCTCCGCACTTTCGTACTTCTCTCCCTGGTGGCTGGCTTATGTTGATCGTGTCATGACGACGGGTCAGCATAAGCCGTCTACCAGCAGAAGTACGGAAGTGCAGAGGTCGGAGTTCCCAGCGGGCAGGGGAAGATTAGGTAATACTTTGCGTAGCTGCTCTACATGTACGCAGGGGGGAGCGGAGACACAGGAGACTGATCGGGGGAGGGAGCAGTGATACAGGGAACAGATCGCGGTTGGGGGGATTTTGGGGGTAGTGGACACACATGGGAAGAATCGGGGGCAGAGCGGACACATGGAGGTAATCTCTGCCAACCTAAAATAAGTATTTTAAGTATTGGACATACTTAATGTCTATCTTAATTGTATTTTGGACATAGAACAAACTATCATAGAGACACATAGTACTGAACATTTTATCAATCATTCTTATGCATTAGCTTGAGGTTGCATCATACCCAAAATATTTACCTTTAATTTCCTCCTAGCATTAAATTTTCTTAGTTGTTCTACAGTTTCTGGCAGGTGTATTTTGTATGCATAGCGATCTCTCTCCTGAAAAGATATAGTAAAATATATAAAACTTAGTTTAAAATATATAAAGGAGTTCAATCATGGCAAAAGTTAAGTTAAGCACAAAAAGGTCTGAATATTTTTTTAACATTGAATTATTCATGTAATCGAGCCCTTATGTTTAACCCTCTCCTGATGCAGCCTACATACTTACCTAACCGGATTGGAAACCACCTCCATTTATAGTGATAGAAGTGATAAGGCTTTGACCTCCAGGGCAGGCCCCCCTCAAGTTTAGTGCATGTAAGAAGTCATTTAGGCACAAAAGACAGAAACAGTAAATTAATATTACTACAGCACAGAGTACGTGCTGCAGAAACATCAATCTACTGTGCAGCTGTATGAGGTGGTTAAACAATGGTGAAGACACAACATTTGCTATTAAAAATGCATTACAGAATTTCCTCAAATAACATCTGTGCAAAACTGTCCTGTGGGAGGGGGGAATTTAACTATGGACACTGCTGACAATTCAAGCAGTATTGATAAATACAAAAAACACCAGAACATTCATGTAAAATATTCATATGATGCAGAGTGATTACTATGGCCTAAGAGTCAGGTGAACCAAGGCGCCCCACGTGTTTCTTAGTAAGAACTCACCCTTGTACTTTGTAAAGAATCCAATTCTTACTACTGGTCAGAAAGAACATTCAGCCTAGTAGTTATCAATATGCTAGAATATCTTATTACAAGGATGTAAAGCAGGCTCTTACCTTCAACCATGGATGATTGAGTGCCTCATAGACAGTTATTCGCTCAGCAGGGTCTAACATAAGCATGCGGCGTACTAAGTCTTTGGCACTTTCAGATATATGGCTCCATTGTCTAGGATTCATCTGAAACAGAAGATTCAACGAAATTAACTGGGATCTGAAATAATTTCATCTTATTAATAGTGGTAGCCACATGCTATAATTTTGTACATTTTTTTAAACCTTGTGTTTAAAAAAGAAAATTTTAATTGCCAAAAAGGGAAACCACGCACAAATGTGACAATTCAGTCAGAAGCATTGCAGAAAAAAAAAATCTCAGTAACTTCAGTCCTTTCTCTTCCAAACCTAAGCTTACAATGTGTGTGACTACTACAGTAGGACAACGACTGAAATAAAAATAAATAAAAATAAACTGTCCACTGCAAACTGGACTTTGAACCAAAAGAAAATGTTTAAAATTACCCTGTGGTGAGATGGACATTAAAGCTGCCATATTTCTTTCCATTCAAAACAAGACCAATTTGTCTCGCTGTCCTGCTGATGTTTTTGGCTTCTGTGGTGTTTGACCACACTAACCATATGCTTATTTTAAGTGTGTGACTCAAACTATAGTCAAAGCAACTGATCTGCATTATCATTCAAGGTCTTTGGAGCCAGTAAGGCTTAGTTTACACAGTCCAGTCCTGTTTTGTACCAGCTTTTTTATCAGTTTTACCTGACAGGATTGGGACTGCACAGCTTTTATGTGTGAACACACCCATACAAAAAAAATGATACAAAACTGTGAACAGAAAATGTACACAAAGCCACAGAAAACGCATAATACTGATGCAAAACTGACAGGACTGGATCAAAAATGTACAGATTTTTGTGTGAATCAAGCCATAGAAAACTCCTATAAAATTGATGCCAACTGTGAAAAACTGACTGAACAACTTTTATGTGGGAACCCAGCCTGCATAACACAGCCAGGCAATTGGCATATTTTAAAAGCAAATAAATATGGTAACCTCCACATCCCTTTAACTGCAGAATCCCTAGGTGTTGACAAAATTCCTAAATAGCAGGCAAAGGTATTTATGTGATGGCAAATTTAAAAAAAAAAAAAGAATGTTTCCATTACAGAAGAACTATGTATTATCTTACAATACATTAACACTTTTCAATCTCACAAGTCCTAAACATTTCCAAAACTATAATGTATTGTGCGGTCTAGTGCACTATACAGAAACAACATGCAAAGTGAAAGAAAAAAAAAAAAACTCATGGAAAAGCTTTATGCTATGGTCACACTTGTCCATGCAGAAAACCAGCAGTTTTCTGCCATGGGCATTTTTTCCTGCGTTTGCGTCTTTCATGTGCATTTTTATGCGTGTGTTTTTTCATCAATATCTATATTTAAAAAGTAAAAAAAAAAAAAAAAAAAAAGCTTTTGGCCAGTACCACAGGATTCAGTAAACTAACAATTATATGTAGCAATGCTCTTTTACTGCACAGGAATGCAGAGAAAGGTATATTAGTTTCCTTCCCTTTTGTTTCCTCCCCACTACCCTCTAGATTGTAAGCTCGCAAGGGCAGGGACCTCCTAGTGTTTCTCATACTGCTGTAATTTTAACATATGTACACGTACCAACAACACATCAACTATGTATGTATCTGTATTTATTCTATTCAATGTCATGACCGTACAGTGTCTTGTATTTCTTATGTATATTTGTTCCCCATTATTTGTTTGTACTATGTACAGCGATACGGAAGATGTTGGTGCTATATAAATAAAAAAAAATACAATTCAGAGCAGCAAAATTGGCATAGGTTATAACCCATTCACACTCAAAGAAAACGTTTTAGTTGGACTTGGGCTCTCATTCAGTTTTGTTGGATGGCTGTCAATATTTTAGCTTTAAATCACAGAGTAATAAGTAAAGCATAGTCCTGTTGCACAACACTTGGGCTCACATCTGCTTCCTCTGCATATGGCGTGCTTCCTGCTGACATAAGCAACAGTCAAAGTAAAGAAACTCACTGATTCTGCTGCTGTAAGCTGGACCTATAATACAAGTTTTCGCAGCCTGGTAAGCCTCCAGATCAGAGTTACTACCTTAAAGTGAACCCGAGGTGTGTTTAAGGGCTCGTTTCCACTATCGCGAATCCGCATGCGTCCAACGCATGCGGATTCGCACATGTAATGCAAGTGGATGGGCCTGTTTCCACTGTAGCGTTGTTGAGGTGCGTTTTTTTCAGCGGTAAAAAAACGCACAAAAGAGCCAACGAATTCGCCTGCGAGTGGAATGCATGCGAATCGCCGCTAATGTATTTAATAGGAAATTTGCATGCGGCTATGGTATGCGAATTTTCATGCGAATTTGCATGCGAATTCGCATAGGTACCAATGTAATTCAAACAGGCAGTGACATGGTTAAATTCGCATATACCCTCACCTATGCGAATTCGCATGCGAATTTGCGGCAAAAAACGCACAAAAATTCGCATCCGCATGCTATTTCATGGAATTTTAACAGCGGTGGAATCCAGGCGATTCTGCACCGCAATAGTGGAAACGAGCCCTAAAGAATGTTATCTGCATACAGAGGCTGGATCTGCCTATACAGCCCAGCCTCTGTTGCTATCCCAAACCCCACTAAGGTCCCCCTGCACTCAGCAGTCCCTCATAAATCACAGCCATGCTGTGAGGCTGTGTTTACATCTGTAGTGTCAGTCTCAGTTGCTCCCCCGCCTCCTGCATAGCTCCGGTCCCTGCCCCCGTCCCTTCCCTCCAATCAGCAGGGAGAGAAGGGATGCAGGTGGGGACTGGAGTTCTGCAGGAGGCGGGGAGAGCAGCAGACTGACACTATAGAGATAAACACAGCCAGCTCTGACAAGCTGTTTGTCAGCAGCGTGGCTGTGATTTATGAGGGATTGCAGAGTGCAGGGGGACCTTAGGGGGGTTTGGGATAGCAACAGAGGCTGGGCTGTATAGGCAGATCCAGCCTCTGTATGCAGATAATATTCTTCAAACCCACCTCGGGTTCTCTTTAAAGTACACAAGGATGCTTTATGTGGACGCAAACTCTTGTACAGTACAAATAAAAAGTCTTGATTCCACATACTGTTGAAGAAATTAATTTCTCCATTTGTCTTTAAAGGGGTTCAGTGGATCAGATAAAAACAAAAACTGACACTTACCTGGGGCTTCTATCGGCCCCATGCAGCTGTAATGTCCCGCGCCATCCTTCTACGTTCCTCGGTTTCTCACTGCCAGCACCGGTCTATTATTCGTCTAACAAGACGAATAATGCTAGCTTCTGCTCGCGTCTCTGGGAGCTTACTGCGCAGGCGCAGTATGAGGTTTTCTTGTACTGCACAGTAAGCTCCCGATGACGCACCAGGAGTGAGCACACGTGGTATCACAGCCGGGCAGCTGCAGTTGATCATCTGGATCAATTGTACCGGGACTGGTGGCAGGAACGGGTGATCGGAGGAGGACGGCGCGGGACATGACAGCAACAGGGGGCTGATAGAAGCCCCAGGTAAGTGTCAACTTTTATTGTTTTTTTTCTGCTCCACAGAACTCCTTTAAAGCGGACACAAACCAAACTTTAATTCAAAATATTTAGTTGCACCACTGACACATACAAAGATAAATAAACACTCCTTCAAGCCTATGAGCATTTCAGTGTTTACTTTTCACCCTTCTCTTTCCATAACTAGGGTTATACAGGTGGCAGCCATTAGCAATTCCTATATTGCCGGACACCACCTACTCCACCAGTTTGCCGGATTCTGTCCCAGCAATATGAAAGGAAGGGAGGGGTTCCTCCAATAATTGTAAAATATTTTAGATTAGTCATCATGCAGCTGAAAAAAAGGCTGCTATTTATTATTATAAATTTAGAAAATAGATTTTATTTCTGAAATCTTGTATTTTTAATATGGGTCCACTTTAAGCAGATTAACGTGTCTAATTAGTTCATAGCCGCAACTGTGAATAGGCTGCAGGAGAGCTCTATTCCATATAGAAAACACTGGCCTAAATGCAATTAACTTTTTCTCCTAAGTTTTCTCTTAAGAGATAATTTAACTTTTTAAAATACATTTTCAGCAATTTACAATTGAAAAAGTACCAAAAAGTAAATGAAAACGTACTAGTAGTATCAAAATTATTTTGAGTATTTTCTTTCTTGCTGGTGGCTTAAAGGGCATTTTATGACATGTTTAGACTATACCACCTCAGAAAACTCAGGAGAAAAAGTTAATTGCATATGGGTCACTGAGGCTGAACCCTTCCAGTGCCCTCTACAAAAGTGAATTGAAGTTAAACTTTAGTGTTTTTCCCATAACGTTTGTCATCATGCTGTGGCTAATCTTTTAGAAAAGAGAGGAAGTTCTAAGTTTAGTTCCACTTTAATCATCTGCGGAATTCCAATGGTGAAATTCCGTTGCAGTAAAAAGGATCTATTCTCACTATTTGGATGTAAAGGACTGTCTATCACTCCTTTGATTGCAAAGGTCAGGCACAACTAATCATGGCTACACCTGTGTCTTGCAGCTAATAACGAGTACTATCTCAACATGGCAGCTAAAAGAACTATAACAAACATGGCAGCATCATCTCTAGCTAATGTTTTAAAGAAAAAAAATGCAGCCTCTGCACCAGGGCTGTGGAGTTGGTACAAAAATCATCTGACTCAGACTCCTCAGTTTATGAAACCACCAACTCCACGTACCCAAAATTGCTCCAGCTCCGACTCCTTAGTCTAACACCAGGGCTATGGAGTCGGTACAAAAATGATTCAACCTTATAGTACCCCTTACCATCTTCCTCCCTCCCCTTAAACGTTTAAGGTTTTATTGCTGGTGCTTCAACTAGCACACAGTACCAGCCTGCCCCCTCCTGTGCCCCCTCTAACCCCTGTTCTGCTCAATCAAAGTCTTCGACTGAGGCAGAACATTGGATATTATCGGGGAGTGACAGTTCTTCCTCCCTGCTGTGCTTACATAGCTCTGCCCTCTCCACCTGCCGCTTTAGTTCCATATGTGTTTCACCGCACAGGGATGCTGCGCTGTGTGCAGACTTCGGATAATGGAGGTCAGATATTCTTTCGACCTCAATTAACCATTTAAGCCCACGGGTATTTTTCACCCTATGGACGAGAACAATTTTTCCCATTCAGCGCTCCTCCCATTCATTCCCCAATAACTTTATCAATACTTCTCACAAAGAAATGATCTAAACCTTGTTTTTTTTACACCACCAATTAGGCTTTCTTTGGGTGCTACATTATGTTAAGAATTATTTTATTCTAAATGCATTTTAACGGGAATAATTAAGGGGAAAAAAAAAAATGGGAAAAAAATTATTTCTTCTCAGTTTTTGGCCATTATAGTTTTAAAATGCCACATGTGCCACAGGAGGGGTGCTGGAGGGGAAAGGATGGTGCTGTGCGCTGTGAAAAAGTCACACAGCAGCAGTAATAAAATAATTTAAAAGTATATTCAAGACCAGGTCAGGGGTACTTTAAGGCTGCTTTCACAGTGGGACGTTACAGGCGCACGTTAGTGCAGCCTGTAACGCTCCAACGCACAGCAATGTAACACAAGTGGGCTGTTCACAGTGCCCACGTTGCGTTACATGTAACGCTGCACGTTGTAGTGAAAGTGCAGCATGCTGTGCGTTCTACGTTAGACTGTTTGAACATGCTCAGTGGGGGGCGGAGAGGAGGCGGGGAGATGACGCTACAGTAGCCGCGCACATGGCTACTTAATATGCACTGCACTGGAGGCCGCTGATTGGCCGGCGGGACCACGTAATGCGGAGTGTCTCGCTCCGCATCACGTGGTCCCGCCGGCCAATCAGCGCCACTCTGGGAGACCTTATGCGGATAGAGCTGCCTAACGTGGCTCACTCTAACGTCCTCTCCCGCACCAGCAGGCGTTGCGTTAAGGGCACGTTATGTGACCATAACGTCCCCTAAAACGCAACGTCTTAGTGTGTAAGTAGCCTAAACCACCAACTCAGACTTTAGGTACTCAAAATTGCTCCGACACAGACTTCTAGACTCCAAAACCTCGCACTGCAAATTATTTCAGTTGGTTGAAGCAGCGAATTACAATTTCTATTCATTGCCACACGAGTCTTCTTTCTAGTGTGCCGTCACAGTTGTTGCCCACATTACTCTCCTGGTTTACTTTGGCTGGAATGGGTGGCGAGGAGTGGACATACTTGCTCATCTGCTCCTTTAGTTAGTGGTGTAACCTAGTGCTTCAGAGGGTCTTTCAAAACTTTTCAGTCTGTAATGTACTACAGTTCTTGGGCAATGCTAAAACAGAAAATCTGGCTTGGCCATCTAAAGTGCAAATAGTGAAATGGGACTCGAAAAGCAAGGGATAACTCATGCCTGTCATTTTCCTCAGCCAGCGCTGGAATGGGCACCGGAAGAGGAAAGGGAAAGCTCTATAGTAATCAGAGCCTTCCCTCTACCTAGGTAAGTATCTAGCGGTTTTTTGTTTGTTTGTTTTTTTAAAAAAAGGATCCCATTGACTTTAAAGGGAACCTGAGATGTGAGGGATATGGAGGCTGCCATATGTATTTCTTTAGAAACAATGCCACTTGCCTGGCAGCCCTGTTTATTTTCTGGCATAAGTAGTTGAGTCAAAACCCTGGAACAAGCCTATGGCTAATCTAGTAAAACTCGAGTCAGAATACCTGATCTGTTGCATGCTTGTTCAAGGTCTATGGTTAAAAGTATTATAGACACAGGATCAAGAGGACTGCCAGGCCAGATATTTATTAAAAGGAAATAAATATGGCAGCCACTAGATATTTAGTAATAGGAAATACTGTAAATATAGCAGCTTCTATATCCCTCTCACCTTGGGTGCAGTTTAAGGGCTCTTCCACACTAGGACGTTGCGTTTGATGCAACGTTATGGTCGCACAACGTGCCCCTAACGCAACGCATGTCACTTTTGAAGTGTGACGTTAAATTGCCCTGCGTTGTCTCGCGGTGCGCAGTTTTCGTTGCATACTGATATGCATTTTAAAAAAAAAATCAAAACCATTACTGAGCATGTGCAAACAGTCCAACGTAGCTAATAACGCAGAGAACGCACAGCATGAAGCACTTTCTAAATATTGCTACACGTTACACACAACGCAACGTGAGCACTGTGAATGTCACTCATACTTTGTGTTGCTGTGTGTTAGTATGCGTTATTACTTTTTGTAACGTGCGACCTTAACGTCACACTGTGAAAGAGCCCTAAAGGTGCATACACACGCACTACTAAATGCAACGACGGGTCCGCTTTTAGTAGTGTGTGTGTATGCACCTTTAAACATTGTGGTTTATTCACACATCCTTTATTTGTAATGATAAGCAGACAAGCCCAGACAGACCATCATCTTTGAAGATACGCAGCTCGATTCCAGTCAATTCGAGTCGACTCGATTTCCGACATGTCCGATTCACGTTTTGATGGATCGTTAGGTCGATTTGGCATACTTTACATGTAAATCGACCTATCATCGAAATGCGCTTGGAAATAATAGAGCGGCCGGAAATCGAGCGGCGCATCGAGTGCGGGAACGCACCGTGTGTCTCCAGCATTAGGCTCTCACAACTTTTCTTGTGAAACACCTAAAAAATAAAATCTCTTGCCATTGTTCAAGCAGCCGATAAGACTGATAAGTCAATCCAAATGTTGAATTGACTTATCAGTCTCATCAGCTGCTTGAACAATAGCAAGAGATTTTTTTTAAGGTGTTTCACAAGAAAAGCTTTGAGAGCCTAATGCTGGGCATACACGAGTCGACCCGGCGGCTCGAATAGCCGCCGGGTCGACTCCCGCCGCGTCCCCACGGCCGGCTGCATCGATTCCCGCTCGTCCCCGTGGGCGCTCCTTGTCTTCCGCTCGATTCCCCGCTATTGTCCACCCGCGGGGATCGAGCGGGGTATCGATCCGGCGGGTCATCGGACCTGTTGGAAATTATCAATCGAGCCATCAGTGGCTCGATTGATAAGGGCACATCGGTTCGTGTCTGCCCAGCATAAAAGACCGCTGTGGACTGTGTGTATGGGGCTTGATGCTAAGTACAAGCAATGCAATTTTTTGACAGATTTACTGTCAGATTATTTCCAACATGTTCAATCTGATGTTGATAGATTTTTTCAAACTATTTTTCATAGATGTAAAATGGAAAGTCTATCGAAAAATTGTACAAAAAACAGATCGGACATGTTGGAAATAATTGATCTGACAGTAAATCTGTCAGAAAACTGCATTGTGTTCCTAGCATAAGGCTCCTTCACCCTTGAAATCATAAAATGTTAGCGAAATCACTTGCGTTTTGCAAAACGATTTTCCAGCAATTTTCACTGTACAGAAGAGAGATTTTGGAGCGATTGCCTTTAGCGATTTTATAACATGGAAACACAATCACTTAAAAATGCTGTATGCAGCACTTTTGTGATTTCTGTAAATCACTGGCGATCACTAAGTGTGAACACTGCCTATAGACATTACATTTTTTAAAACGCTAACGATTGCAAACTATTCAAAAAGCTACTGAAATCGCTAGTAAAATGCTAGATTCTGAACAAGGTCTTTACAGTTTTGCTGACTTCACTGGATGTCAAAATTCACTGTCACTACTCAGACAACACAACCTATTAATAAACTTACTATGCCCATAAATTAATGCAAAAGCACAAAATCGGACAGAAGTTATCACATTTGGAACAAAATCTGATGCTTTTCAACCAGTGTTCACCTGCACTTTTGCAGGAGTTGCTGAATGCACTTTACAGGCATTGACTGGAATGTTTACCAATTGTTCTTTATTGCTCTGTGCAAATTATTTCTCTGTGCTTGCTTAGACAAATATGTTGTTTGCTGTACCAATAACAGAAAAATATAGGTACACTACAAAAAACTTTTTCTCCACAAGCCATGAAAAATGACATACCTTGTATTTGCCTTTTATAATGCCTTCAAACAACCTTTCCTTCGTGCCATAAAAAGGCAAACAGCCACTCAGTAGAATAAAAAGAATAACTCCACATCCCCAGACATCTACTGGTTTCCCATAAGGCTCTCTTTTCACTACTTCTGGAGCCATGAAGTGTGGTGTTCCAACTCGACCTGGAAAAAAAAAATATGAGTGTGTTACAGCATCTATAGTGTAGTGGAGCTAAACCATCAATTCAAGGACGGTCATAAAGCTTAAAACTTATACTTTTCAGATTTTTGATTCATAATAGTGATAAAAAATATTTTTACAGTCATAGAAATCAAAACAGAATAATATATAGGAACCAAACAAAAACCTGATTTAAAACATAAAAAAATAAACAAACCTTAAACAGGAAATGCAGTGATTTAACCTTTTGGGGACCACGGACGTTAATTCAACACCCAGCAGGTGGTGCTACCGTTCTGACCGGACGTTGATTCAACGCCCGCGCTAACAAACCGTCCTGACGCGATCGTGCGCACCGGCGAGGGGAGATTAAGCTGTCATATGACAGCTGGCATCTCCCCCGAGTGATCAGCAGGGGACACATCAGATAGATCAGAAATCTATCTGATGATCCACCTCCTGCTAATCTAACAAGCGTATGGCCACCTTTACAGTGATCAGACATGGATTGCCAGCATGCTTCATCAATAATCAGCTGTCAGTTTTTGCCTGGGTACACCTGTACACACCTGAAAAATTTGGTTAAAACAATCTTAATCATTTCAGGCACCCTAAATTGCGTACAGAATACACGCCATTTTTTTACACAAACCTTTTGATAATGGTTATAGAAATGTTAAATGAAAAGTGCTTAGATTTTTTTATTTATGTATGTATTCTTTATGTATTTATGGTATAATACACATCATGTAGTTAAAATAAATAGAAACTTACCTCCAGCTACAAGGCCAGACTCCCCGAGCTGTATTGCAACACCAAATCCTCCAAGCTTAACGGGTGCAGAGTTTTCTTTTGAAGCAAGGAGCACACAGTGTGGCTACACATAAAAATAAGTACAAACATAACATTACAGTTAATAAAAAATATTTCATTTTGTTATTTGCTGAAGTGTAAAACTAAGTCCAAATTTTGTTTATTGGTCAACAGAAAGGATTGCTAGAGATGGTTCCGGCCAGCACATTCTGAACGAAAGATAGACAAACACCCTTCCTTGGCTCCCAACCGAGCAGCATCATTTATTCTATAGAAAGTGGAGGCGGAGGATGCACAAGCGGCATTCTGATGTGTGGACTGCAAGGGAAATTCCCACAGAATAGGCATCAGGCTACAGAAACATTAAACTGCAGCTATATAGTTAAGGGTTTTCCTTGTCCAAAATCACGGTCCCTAATCATTTTTGGCCAGAAATCTGTAGCGCAAGCATAGCTTAAAACATACCTGTACCATCACAAAAAAAAAAAAAAAAACCCAAACCATACTTACCTTTTTAGAGGAAAGCCTCTAGATAGTCCAGGTTTCTCAAGTCCTCCACAACCCCACCATTGCCACACAAGGACCCTCTGAACAGATTCTTCAAGAGCATGTGGGATATGTTCTCTTGGCTGCACTCCACTCTGTGCACGAGTACAGCAGCACCTGTGCAGTAAGCTAAAGCCACTCATTCACAGCTTCCTTTTACTGTGCAGGTGCGGCCGTACTTGCGCATATGCTGTATGGTCACACTTATACACAGAGGGGAGCGTGCCTGCAAAATTTGGAGTCCCAATAAACAGTGGTAGGTTTGAGGAGGAGAAGTGAAGCCTCTGGACAATCCAGAGGCTTTCCTTTTTTTAAGTATATTTTTTTTTAATTTGTATAGGCGTGCTTTAAAGATAGGTCTACATGGATT